>NC_091467.1:52066378-52101378 GCF_027789765.1 Dendropsophus ebraccatus
TTCCTATAGTCATACTGCAGCTAAAGTCATGGATGAATAAGGAAGACACCGTAAGTTTATAAAATGTCTGTGATGCCTAGGAGTGCTTCCTTAAAAAAACCTGGAGATACAGGTAGTGGAACCATCCACGGGTATAACCCTCAGCTTTACTGCACTTGTTTTTACACAGTTTTATAGATGGGAAATGTACAAAAAAATCTGCAGTGTATTACTGATGTGGTGAGCCCCCAGATGGTGTTATAGCGGTCGGACGGCCGGGTCACTTGCTAGATGGACATGTGACGCCACTTCTTGTGGTGGATGGCTGAGGTGCAGCCGGAACTTAACCCCTTAGTGACCGCCGATACGGCTTTTTACGGCGGTCACTAAGGGTCCTTATTCTGCTGCCATCAGCTTTTTACGGCGATGGCAGAGAATAAGATAGCGGGGCCGGGACGGCCCCCACCCCATCCCCCCAGCTACTGGAGGTAGCTGAGGGGTTGGGGCAGTGTGTGCGTCCCGCCCCCCCCCCCCCAACCGACGATCGGCGCTATCAACGTTATAGCGGCGGCTGTCGGTAAAGGGGATTACCGGTGCCGCCGCCTTTCATCTCCCCCCGCCGTGAATCTACGTCGGGGGGAGATGAAATAAGTGTCCCCCAGACCTCAGATCAGCCCCCCCTAGTAGGGCGATCACTAACCCCCCTCCCCCGGCGGCCATCATTTCCAATGTCTGTTCACAGCGATGGAAAAGTTAAAATGAATGAAAACCCCATGCTCTCCGCCACCGGAGGTAGCAGAGAGCATGGGGCAGTGAACGGGGACCCCCCTGTGGGGTCCCGGTACAAGCGATCAGCGGTATATACTATATACCGCTGATCGCTTGTGCCACGTACATCCCGGCACTTTTTATCCCCTGTCACCATGAATGATTGGTGACAGGGGATAAAAAGTGATGTCCCCCCACCCCCCAAGTCACCCCCGTCCCCCAGTCACCCCCCCCTACCCCTTATACGTTACCTGATCCTGGAGCTCCTTCCTCTTCGGCGTCCTGGCTGGTTGTGAAGTGCGCATGCGCTCCACAACCAGCCAACTCTGAAAATTTAAAGTGACAGAGACCAATTTGGTCTCTGTCACTAAACTATGATTACTGTGATAGAAAATATCACAGTAATCATAGTAATACAGTGAAAATGAATGTGTAAAGTACAAAAAGTGACACACATACAAAAAAATAAAACACACACTTTTTATTATAGTAATAATTGCAGTTTACTCCCAAATTACCCCTTACCCCCCCCAGATTACCCGTAACCACTGCACGTTGCCCATAACAACCGCACGTTGCCCGTAACCACCGCACGTTGCCCGTAACCACCGCACATTGCCCGTAACCACCCCAAATTGCCAGTGACCCCCTCCAGATTGCCCGTAACCACCCCAAATTACATGTACCCACCCCAGATTACCTATAAGCACTTCAGTTTATCAGTAACAATCCCAGATTGTCTGTAACCCTTCCAGGTTGCACATAACCCCCCCAGGTTCCCCGTAATCACGCCAGATTACATGTAACCCCCCAGATTGCATGTAACCACTGCACGTTGCCTCTGACCACGCCACGATGCCTCTGACCACCGCACCTTGCCTCTGACCACCGCACGTTGCCTCTGACCACCACACGTCGCCTCTGACCACGCCACGTCGCCTCTGACCACGACACGGCGCCCATAACCACCCCAGATTGTCTGTAAGCACAGCAGGTTGCCCGTAACCACCCCACGTTGCCCGTAACCACCCCACGTTGCCTGTAACCACAGCAGGTTGCCCGTGACCACCGCACGTCGCCTCTGACCACGCCACGTCGCCTCTGATCACGCCACGTCGCCTCTGACCACGCCACGTCGCCTCTGACCACCGCAGGTTGCCTCTGACCACCGCACGTTGCCTCTGACCACCGCACGTTGCCTCTGACCACCCCAAATTGCCAATGACCCCCTCCAGATTGCGGTAACCATGCCAGATTACAGGTACCCACCTAAGATTACCTATAAGCACTTCAGTTTATCCGTAACCACACCACATTGCCCGTAACCACCCCATGTTGCCCGTAACCACCCCAGATTGTCTGTAAGCACTGCAGGTTGCCCGTAACCACCACACGTTGCCCATAACCACCCCACGTTGCCTGTAACCACCCCAGGTTGCCTGTGACCACCCCAGATTACCTGTAACTACCTCAGGTTGCCCATAGCCACCCCAGACTGTCCGTAACCACCCCACATTACCTGTAATCTCATTTTTTTATTTTATTTTAGTAACTGTGCTATTCTAATAACCATTACTAGCTGTGGTTTTGTTCCAGTAAATTGGCACTCCTTCCCTTCTGAGCCCTGCTGTGTGCCCATACAGTGGTTTATGCCCACATATGAGGTACCGTTTTACTCAGAAGAACCTGCGTTACAGATTTTGGGGTACATTTTCTCTCCTGTTCCTCGTCAAATTAAGAAATTTCAAACTAAACCAACATATTATTGGAAAAATTCGAGTTTTTCATTTTTACTGGCCAATTTTGAATACTTGTGTGTCCTGTCGGGTTGCTGCCGGGTCCTTTGGATAGTCTTCACACCACCTTATGCCCACTAGCTTTGGCTGAACCGTACACAGGTGACACAGGCCCCAGACCTTGTTACCTAGGATAAGCAGAGTGCTTAGGGTTTCCTGCTGACACTTGTGCTGCGAGATGGTGTTCATAGACTTTCCAGTAACTTTGCTCCACCCGGATTAGTTCCTAGTTTTTGGCTCTTTAGGGGATACTGCCCTGCACTGTAGTACTCCTAGTCTACAGCGTGGGTTAAGATGATCTGTTGGCTAGTCCTCTTCTAAAGGGTTTAGCACTGCATCAGGCAGCGTGTAGGTAACTCAAGAAAGAAGTTTGTAAGAGGGCACTGTCCTACATCCTACCCATGCGGGGTACTAAGACTACTATTTTCTTGTAGAGGGGACCTGGCAGAGGGCCAGGGCCCTGGTAGAACCACTGTGGAGAACTATCTGAACTGCGTCCTTTCTCCACCGAAGCTCAACTAAGACTCATCCTTCACCCAAGGGACTAACTTCCTATCCAGAGTGTAAGGTGCGCTGTGGTTGGGTGGAAAGAGTGCAACAGAAGAGAAGAAAGGGAAGAGGTGATAGGACAGAAGAAAATAAAGATCCTACTGGTTCACAGAATCTGGTGCATTTAAATACAACAACCCTTTGAGACACTTCAGCTGTGCAGCTTCCATACTTCAGTAGATAGTACAGCGACATCTAGTGGTCATCTTTAAATACTACTCTGGCTGCAATAAGACCACAAAAAGTACTGACGTTTACGAAGGGTGTGGACAACAGAAATACCCCTAGTGGGACACCATACTGATCTCTCACATTGTATTGTGGGATGAATATACATTGATCGTCAATAACAGTAAAACTATCTGCCTAATATTTTAGCATTTCACCCAGACCCCATAGACCTTTGATGTCCTATGTGCTATTAGCAGCAGATTCTGTAAGGTGTGAGGTGCGGCCTCCATGGATCCCAAAAATAATTGATCGGATTTAGATCAGGGGAATCTGAAGGCCGAATCACCACCTTGATCTCTTTATCATGCTCCTCATTCCTGAAGAATGCATGCAGTGTGGCCCCCGGGTCATTATCTGCTGCCATTATGGGGTCATGCCATTAGGGGAGGACTTGGTGTGTACAATGGGTAGGTAGGAGGTTTGTGTCACAGTAACATCCTCATGAAGCCAGGACACAAGGTTTCTAGCAGACCATTGCCCATCACACTGCCCCGCCATCTTGTCTTCTTCCATAGTGCATCCTGGTGCCATCTCTTCCCCAGGTCCACCACCCACATGATGGAGAACATGATCCATCACACCAGGTTCTTTCTTCCATTGCTCCAGTTTTGATACCCATTGTAGACACTTTCTTTGGTGGACAAGGGTTCACTTGGGCTCTGACCAGTCTGCAGGGCCCCATACACAGCAAGCTGCCAAGTCCTGTGTGATTTAACCCCTTTCTATCATAGCTATCAGGAAGTTTTTCAGCAGTTTGCCCTTTGGCAGCTCTTCTGTGGGGTCGGGCCAGACAGGCTAGCTTTCACCCCCACACACATCCATGACCCTTGGCCCCCCTAACCCTGTTCCCCACTGGTTCTCCTTCCTTGGACATTTTGGTTAGTATTAACCACTACATACCAGGACACCCCACAAGACCGCCGCTCTGGCAATCCAACCCCAGCGTCCACATATCGCTATCTGGCCCTTGTCATAGTCGCTCAGATCCTTAGGGCCCTATTCCACCGGACGATTATCGTTTGCATAATCGTTAACGATTAACAATCTCAAACGACCGCTATTGCGAAAGACCTGAAAATGTTCACTTATTTCCATGGAACGATAATCGTTACTTATGATCGTAATTGCAATAGTTTTTTATTCGCTATTGCGTTCGTATCTATTGCGGATGACTGAATGATGTCTTATTCAATGCGAACGATTTGCGAACGTTTTGCGAACGAGTAACGATAAAAATAGGTCCAGGTCTTATAAAGCGATCAACGATTTCTCGTTCGGTCGTTAATCGTTAACTGCATTTCAACTGAACGATTATCGTTTAGATTCAAACGATTTAACGATAATCTAAACGATAATCGTCCGGTGGAATAGGGCCCTTACACTTCTCCATTTTTCCTACTTTCAGCATCAAACCTGAGACCTGACCGGTCACTTCTTTTAACATATCCCACCACTGAGAGGCGCCATTGTCACAAGATCATCCATGTAATTCACTTCCATTCACTTATGTAATAATACAGCTTCAGCCTATCATGCAGGTATAAGCTTTAATGGTCATTTAATAACATGGTATGATAGCCAGTAACCTATTTCAGTCAGGTTGGCGGCAGGTCGAGCTGCATGCAGTTTTTGATCATCATTTGCCAAATTTTGATGGAGACCGTAGAAGTGTCAGGTTGACGACCCTTATTATAATAATGAAGCCATTAGTCCTGCTACTACTTCATTTCTGTGTGGCACAAATCCATTAAGCTGAGGTCTCCTGAGTGAAGGATGAGATTCATTAGCCTCACTATTCCGGCTCTATCTGAACTTCGGAAAGCTGGGTGATGACCGGGGATGGGGGCGCTATTACAACTCACCCAAGGGCTGTCACTGACTAGAATGGTAAATAATAATTAGTAATATACAGGGCCGCTTCTGCCATGAGGCGGAATGAGTATTCCGCCTCAGGCGGCAGATTCTGCGGCCATGCAGGGGGCGGCAGATAGCCGCCCTGCAGCCGCTCACTTGTCCTGCGTCAGCCGTCCGGTCCCGCCACCAACGCTCACCGATGTCCCCCGCCGCGCTCCCGCGCTGTCAAGTCAGCAGCTTTCATGGTCCTCCAGCAAGTCGTGAGTGCCCGGGGTCAGCGGGGGCCGCGATGAGCTGGGACAGCGGTTATCGTTGGCGGCGGGATGGCGGCGATGACAACCGCTGACTGACGGCGCGGGAGCGCGGCAGGGGACAGCGGTGAGCTTTGGCGGCGGGAGTGCTGCGGCAGGACAGGTGAGCGGATGCAGAGCTGGAGCGCGCGCGGGGGGGGTGTTCTTTGTATACGGGGGTGCCGGGTACGCATTGTGGTCTGGGGGGGGGGGGGGTCGGGAGCTAGTGAGGGGGCGGCCGCCTGCGGTTTGCCTCAGGCGGCGGAGACCCCAGAATCGGCCCTGGTAATATAGTTAATAAGGTTGAATGAAGACAAGAGTCCATCAAGTTCAACCTACAGAAACCCTAATGTGTTGATCCAGAGGAAGGTAAATATCCTTATGAGGCAGATGACAATTGCCCCATCACAGGGAAAAAATTCCTTCCTGACTCCAATGGCAGAATATTCCCTGGATCAATGTATCAGGAGAAATCTAATGCCCATCACTTGTAATATTATATATTTCAAGAAAACCATCCAAGTCTTTCTTGAACTTATTGCTATTCCGTAATACTTTCCCGGCTACTATATTGGTAGATGTGTCATTCAGGCATCTAGGAAAGCTGAGTGATGACAGCCTTTTTGGTTCATTTATAGTTCTACAATTTCCATTCTTACATGAGATAAGAACGCAATACTACAAGTTATACTGGGAAACCATAACTGATATCACACGTTCAATATTACCAAGTTAACACAAATGGTTAAAACATCCTGATTGCAGGGGTCCCGAGCGGCTCCGCTCCCCCTCCATCCGCCATATAAATAGAATCCATTCTACTCCGTGAATGGCAGTGCTGCCAATCATCCCTTCAGAGGTTCTACTTTCATTTTGCAGCGTTTTTCGTGACTCCCACGTTTCTCCGGCGTAGACTCATTTCTGCCTTCACAACGTGGCAAGATGGATGGGAATTATATTGATTACCAGTCATTAGATTTTTTTTTATAAGGGCCGGAAAAATTACTACAATGCAATTGTTTAAGGGCCTGAGGATAAAAATAGCGTAGGATGTTCCTCTAATTGGTTATATCTTAAAGGGGTTGTTCAAGGCTAGAAAAACATGGCTACCTTGTCCTAGAAACAGCACCGCCACACCTGTCCATGGGTCGTGTCTGGAATTGCAGCTCGATTGAAGTTAATGGGGCTGAACATAAAGCTGACAGCATTGTATGTGTACTGTGTGATTATTACTTTTTACCTAGGATGCACTTGATTTGGGCTTCCTGAACCAACAATGTGGGTTAAACCTCAACTAGAAAGGGACAACAACGCCCACATGGGTTTGGGGCATCCTCAACACAAGGTTTGCTGCACAAGGGACCATTAGTGAAATAGTTGATTGTTATGCCTGGGGCTACACTCAGGGCGGGGGGGGGGCTACTTGATGAGTTAATTATAATGAGATAACTGCTGACCCCTCTCTCTAATGATAATGAGATGAATCTGCTGACCCCTCCCTCTAATGATAATGAGATTACTGATGACCCCTACCTCTAATGATAATGATAAAAATCTGCTGAACATGTCCCAGTCTACACAGCAAAGCTGATGAATGAGCTGAAGAGTACAGGAAGTGCAGGTGTATTGTGTGTGCTACAAATAAAAAAAGAAAATGGACCTAATGGATTTATTATGGAGCTCGACAAAATATTGTCACTTCTTCTGTTCTATCTGCTTTTGTCCGGATAATAAGAGGCTTAGTTCTCTGTAATTCTATGTTTTTTACATTTCTTCCTGATTTATGGAGCCGCTTCCCCCGTGGGCCTGTCTTACATCCTCGGCTTCAGACAGTCAAGTGATTTGCAATTTTGGGTTATTTATGAGAACAGCAAATTAATTTCTCTTTGTATATTTAATGCAAAGCAAAGGAGATTAATTAGCGGCTGAATTTGGAGAGAATCGCGCGGCGTGTTTTCCGTATCCTGTCGCCTGTCGCTAATTATTTGTCATTAATAATAATAACCCGGGAATTAAGTCACAAAAGGAAAAGAGAACAGGTGAATGTCTTCTATCAGCATAAATACTTCTGATGAACCAGCCACAAAACAAATACATATGTTTTAATGGGGGGGAGGGGGGGGCGCTGATGAGTTGGGCGCGTTCTGGTTAATTATCGCCAATTCAATAAACATATGAGAATTTGCAGACAATACATACAATTAGATCATTCTGGTGAAGATCTAGCTAATATTAAGATGTGACACGCAATCTCCTCCAGCCAGGTGTCGGCAGCTCGGGAGACTAGAATAAAATTAATATATATATAATGTAGGCTATAACAGTATGGCATATACTCGGGTTACATAATCTATAAGACTAATTTGTTCATTACAGATGTTTTCAATACGAACCACCAGGTGGCGCTTACCATATACAGTGTCTCTACTGAGATCCTGTATACAGTATGCAGTAAGCTCCCCCTAGTGGTGGCAGCTACAATAGTTTTTTTCTCTCTTATCCTGCTATATATCTTTAAATGAAGGTATATCTTTAAATGAAGCTGTGACTTCTCCCAGTCTTGGAGATACTTACTGCTGACGACGCCAGGGTAGGAGTAGAGTACTGCTGCCCAATTTTTGTGCAAAAAAATAAAAAAATCGCACATGATAAATCTGGCTAATAAAGTAGCTAACATAAAAACACACTCCCTTTAAGCTAAAAATTAATAAATGAAAAAGGCACAGCCGGCATAAACTGCTCAAAAAAGCCTTGATAAATGTCGCTTATAGTTTTATGTAGCGCACAAAAACATCAGATTCAGGGTGCCTTCACACGTACCGTATCGCTGTGTATTTATCGCTGTGAGTTTCTCGCACATAAATCCACAGCGATACTGATTGTTATCAAGTCAATGTATGTGTATTCTCACTGCGTGTTTGGTGCGATTTTTTTTCATGTGAATTTTGATTTTCATATGATTTTCACAGGCAAGTTCAACACCACAAAAACGCAGCTACTTTCATGCGAGTTTTGTGCGAGAAATAAGCAGCGAAACGGTACGTGTGAAGGCACCCTAAAAAAAACACTTACAGGTCCTCTTTTCCGCAAATGGGAGTCTTTTCTTTCCAAATATATCCAAAAAACAGAGCTGGTTCCCATAGTCCAACTTTTTACCCAATCCACCTGGTACTTGACCAAGAATTTAAAAGGCTCTCTGGGAGTACTCAAAATCTAGATCTCCTTCAGACTCTGATCTCCCTCCTATAGACGCCCCCAGGCGTGGACAACCTACCTTCTTAAATGACGCAGGTCAATATGCTTGTAGTCCGTTGGGCCACCACCACCTGATTTTATGTCGTAATACACTCCCCAGGCACCAGGCCACAGGGCTCACTTCTAGGCTTTTTTCTCTTTTGTTATTATTGTTTCATTTATGTTTATGGTTAAAGGGGTTATCCAGCGCTAGAAAAACATGGCCACCTTCTTCCAGAGACAGCCCCACTCTTGTCTCCAGCTTGGGCAGGGTTTTGCTGCTCAGTTCTATTGAAGTGAATGGAGCCTAATTGTAAACCGCACCTGAACTGGAGACAAGACTTGTGTTGTCTCTGAAAGAAAGTGGCCATGTTTTTGTAGCACTGGATAACCCCTTTAAGCTTTGTTAGACTGCTATTTTGATTCCTGATAGATCTGTAGCCTGGGATAGGCGGCTAAAGTTTTTCCAACAGGATATTGTACTGGTGGTGTTGTCCTAGGTCCAGACTAGGGATGGTCCGAACCCGCCGAGGTTCGGGTTCGTATGAACCCGAACGCTCGGCAGCAGATTCCCGCTGTCTGCCCGCTCTGTGGAGCGGGCGGATACAGCGGGAGGAACGCCTGGAAAACTGGGATACAGCCTATGGCTATGGCTGTATCCCAGTTTTCCAGGCGGTCCTCCCGCTGGATCCGCCCGCTGCACGGAGCGGGCAGACAGCGGGAATCTCGGTTCGGACCATCCCTAGTCTGGACCCATTTTCAGGATGCCTTGTGACTTGCATACCAGGTGAGATGTTTGGACCCTTCCAACAGCGGACGAACTTTGCTGGACCTCTCCTCTTAAACCCATTGTTTTATTGTGTATTTGTATGTACGCCACTAAAGCTTTATACCCGTCTTTTTCTATGTACAGATTGTCTGCAGCCTGTTTTGTCTTCTCTTGCAAACAAAACTGAATTAAACATTGTTGGAAAAACAGAACACTAGATTAGCTAAAATAATGGCACAAAGAGAATGATAAATGTGCCCTAAACCTTCCTACCATGAGCTAAATATATTTAGGGTGCTGGTGAATTGTTGTATGTAGGTTTTAGAGCCAGATCCACACCATAAGCAGCTGATGTCAGCTATAGCATACAGCTGATACCCTAATGCAATGACTGGGATTGGTGCTAGCTCTGTTCCCGGCCATTGCTGCAAGTTGTCAGCCCTATGCGTTAAGGGTGCCTTCACACCTACCGGATCCGCAGCGGATTTGACTAAATGAATGAACACAGCATTAAATCCGCACTGTAAAATCCGCTGCGGATCCGGTGTGTGTGAAAGCACCCTAAGGGTGCCTTCACACCTACCGGATCCGCAGCGGATCTCACTTCTGCGGATTTGCAGCGAGATCAGCTGCGAATCCAGTATCAATTCACCCCTATGATAGCACATACTCGCAGCGGGATTGACATCCCGCTGTGAATATGTGCTTTAACCCCTCGCTGTCCGCAGCCCCGCCGCGGCATACCCCATCCCTGGCCGCATCCAGCAGCCCGCATCCCCCCATCCCCGGCCGCATCCCCCCATCCTCCCAATTCCCGGCCACATCCTGCAGCCCGCTGCCGAGAGCATACAGTACCTGCTCGGCGGCGCGGCTGCAGTGAGGCTGCCGGCTCCGGTCCCCCTCAGTTCAGCTGAGTGGGACCAGAGCCTGGAGCCTCACTGCAGCCGCGCTGCTGAGCAGGTACTGTATGCTCTCGGCGGTGGGCTGCAGGATGCAACCGGGGATGTGGGATGCGGACTGCAGAATGCGGTCAGGGGTTGGGGGGATGCGGGCGGCGGCGGGCTGCAGGATGCGGCCGGGGATGGGGGGATGCGGCGGGGATGGGGGATGCGGCGGCGGAGCTGCGGACAGCGGCGGGTTCAAGCACATATTCACAGCGGGATGTCAATCCCGCTGCGAGTATGTGCGATCATAGGAGTGAATGGTACCGGATCCGCAGCGGTTCTCGTTACGAATCCACAGAAGTGAGACCCACTGCGGATCCGGTAGGTGTGAAGGCACCCTAAAGGAAACCAGTCAGCACAATTGTGCTGATATGGTTCCCAGCTGCACAGCATAGATCTACTGTGCAGCTTCCAGATGCTACCGGACGCGTCTGTGGCGGTAGCTTTATATGGTAGGAAAAGTAGTTTTATTCTGGTGCGTGTGTACGGGAGAGGGGCGGAAACTAGTCATCTGGACGTGGAGCCGCACGTGACTAGTCACAGGCACAGAGACCCACAGAGTGCGCTGACAGAGAGATGTGACTGGTCAAGGGTGGTTCCCCGCCCAGACGAAAAGTTGCCCCTCTTACTTTGTAAGGCTAGGTTCACACTGCGTTTTTAGCATCCGTTTAAAGGATCCGTTTTTTTTAACGTCCAGAAAAATAGGGTCAGCAACGTTTTTTTGTCCGTTTTGGTCCTTTAAAAAAAACGGATCCGTTTTTTTTTTATAATGGAAGTCAATGGAAAAACGGATGCACACAAATGAATCCGTTTTTTGCAATCCGTTTTTTATGCGTTTTTTTCAAAAAACGGATGCGTTAAACTGATGCTGAAAACGCAGTGTGAACCTAGCCTTACATGCTAGAACAAAACTACTTTTTTTCCTCGGAATAAAGCTACTGCGACACACGCAGCTGGTAGCCTTGGGGAGCTGCACAGTAGATGCTATGCAGTGCAGCTGGGAACCATATCAGAACAATCATGCTGATTGGTTCCCTTTAACCCCTTATATGTGGTGGTCTATAGCAGCCGCTGCTTCTAAGCAGTTAAAGTGGATCTATTGGCTGCAATTCATATTACAGACTGCAGACACTGTTAGATAGCTGTTAGCACAGGGAGACACATTGGGGGAGATTTATTAAACTGGTGTAAAGTAGAATTGTCTTAGTTGCTCCTAGTAACCAATCAGATTCCACCTTTCATTTTTCAAAGAATCTGTGAGAAATGAAAAGTGGAATCTGATAGGGGCAACTAAGACAATTCTACTTTACACCAGTTTGATAAATCTCCCCCATTGTGCCTTTTGTAGAAAAATGCCTTTAACTTAAAGCACAAAGTGTTAAAGAGGCTTCCCCGGGTTCCCATACTTGACCCTGGGGACTCAGCTTCCAGGTGTCAGTCAGGAAAGAGGGGGGGTCTGATATTGGTGGCTAGTACTTTAGTAGCCTCACACTGTTATATAGTAGTATGTTGGTTTTTTTTACAGACTTTTGTATTTCCTATGGTTTTACAAATTGTTCAGAAAACAATTAATTCTTGTCTGGATGACTACCATTGGGGTATATGTAGCTATCACTGCATAGGTGGAGACAGGTAGGCCATTGAAGAAGACATGGAGGCACTCTGTGCCTTAGCGCTTCTCAGTTCTTGACTGTGATGAACTTAAACGTTTCAGTCTTCAGTCTTTTGTTTTTAATGAAGTTAACCAGACCCATACACAGATACACACATACACAGACATACATACACCCAGAAATAAAGTCAGAAAAGTTCTGAGATAAGAGCGGACAACCATGAAATAAATATCTCTATCCTGCTTATGCTGTGTGACCAGATTGTGTTATTTCTTCTTTGCACATAATGTGGGGAATAAATATTTCTGTATTTAGCTGCACTTAACTGGATCACTGTTATTAGGCCCTGTTCTCACTGCGTTATAGCTTTCTGTAGGAGGTGTACATTAGGAGCCCTCCCTGCATTGCTTCCTACTCTATAGGGATACAATGGAAGGCTAGTTACCAAATAGGCACAGTTACACCATCTGTACTTTTTTTGAGAAGGTCAGTGGTTTCCTCTGCTACTCTGCTCTGGTCGTCCTAAGCTCCCTGTAGAGCAGTGGTAGCACTGACAGCCACCTGGACAGTTGTCAGCAGTACCACCTCTCTTCAGGGAGCTCCGGAAAAGCTAAAGTTTCTGTGATAGCAACATTTCGGGAGCTTCCACACACAGTTTTATTTTCTTGGCAGTTTTATGGCTAGAGTTCCTCATACACTTTAGATATTGATCTGCTGGATTCGGACATCAATATAAGGTGCAAGGAGCATGGGATGGGTAAGTAGAGCTTCTCTATTGTCCCTGCACCCCCGTCTGCAGCAGATTTTTCAATTTTGGCCAGACTTCTCCTTTAAAGTGAATGTACCATTAGGCAGATTGCTGTGCTTTTTTTTACCTTAATGGATTGGTGCCAGTGTGGGGATGCCGGTGGCGCAGTCCTTTTTTTGAATTGCTTCCTGGTCCCTGTGCTGGGCACTGGTCTTTTTTACAAGCACCGGCCCTCCCCAGCTTCATCCATATGACCAGAGCTGAACTCATACCCATATAGTATGTTTCCATTCTTCTAGTGTCCATGTTTTGTGGTGTTAATCATTGACACTGTTTGATGTTCTATGGTGTTCATAGCGGTTTTGCCATTGGAGCTGTGCCATGCCATCTCTGTGTAGTGGACTTCTGACGGCTTTCACTGATACTGGTGCCTTAAAGTTGCATAAATTAAACTCTGTAATATATATTTTTTGTACTTTAAAGAGTACCAGTCATCATAAAAGTTACTGATCACTGCTGAGACCCGTTTTGATCAGGAGATATAGCCGGGGAGAGAGCGCGTCAGCAGCAAGATCCACTCCCCAGCCAGCTGCTATTTCCGACAATGTAGGTGTTTAGTAATCCAAGGGAGGGAAGTCAAAGACCAGGGGGGCTAGTCTACCACTACACTGATCCATTTATTAGTATTTCTACATCTACTTGCTTCTGTCTTAGGGCCCTTAAACACCAAACAATTATTGGCCGTACTTGTCCAACTACCGACCGTTTCATTTAATAATCTAAAGATCCACGGGCCACCCCTCCCGCAATTTAATATCAGCGTAGTCAGACGGCTTTCTGGGTATAAAAATGAATATTATTTATTGGATTTGCAATCAGTAAGGATTACCCATGGCTGGTGTGCTCCCAGCATGCTCTGCTCTAAAAGCATCAACATGATCGTGTCTGGAATAAAGCAGCGGATTCCTGTAAACCACTCATTAGTTGTCCAGTATTTTACATTCTCCAGCAGAAGGACACACAGCAGGTCATACCTGATAATGTGACGCTCTCATCCTGCCTTACACTTCAACTTGACTACTACTCCCAACATGCACTGATATAAGCGGAATCATAAGAAAAGATGGGTTCCTACATTACAGGACGAAGTGGGCAGTTTCCTATTCCTGCATAGAACAACTGTACAGTGTCTGGTATAAAGATGACACTTCCCAGAATGCAAAGCACCAGTGCAAAACCTGTACCGATACAAGCAGGGAACAGCGGGGGTTTCAGCTCTGTAGATTGAAGAAAGTATAATACAGACTGTACCTGAGCATTAATACAGGATACGTAATGTAATGTACACAGTGACCCTACCAGCAGAATAGTGAGTGCAGCTCTGGAGTATAATACAGGATGTAATTAAGGATCAGTACAGGATCAGTAATGTAATGTATATACACAGTGACCCCACCAGCAGAATAGTGAGTGCAGCTCTGGAGTATCAGTAAAGGATAAGTAATGTAATATATTAAAATACTATAAATGGGCTATGCTATTTATGTTTTTTCCTACATTGTTGCCCTTGCATAGAAAATAAGAAACATCTTATTCTCCTGTAACCTCACTCCATCTCAGTCAGTGATTGGATGAGCTGTCTGTCACTGCCAAGACGAGTCTGTCCCACAGGAGCATTTAGTGAGGGATCAGAAGACAAGAGGACACCGGGGAGTGTGTTAAGGTAATAATAAGAGGTTTCTTCATTTCTAACCAAGAACAACAATGTATGAAAAAACATTAAAGGAGTGAGTACCCATTTAAAGGGGTTTCCCACTAAAACCAGCTCTCCCCTATCCATAGGATGGGTGATAAATGTGTGACCTCTGTGATGTGCAGACTGGACTCCCCTGTGTTCCCCTTGTGGATGGATTGCCAGTGCACTTGGATGACTAATTCTCTATTTGCTGCTATAGGACTGAGAAAGATTGCTGAATGTAATGTGTGTCAGCTCCCCCATAATAAATCTACCCCCCCCCCCCACACACACACATAACACACAGTATAGCTGGAAGTTGCATATGTTCTTGTCATATAGATACGAGGTCGGAGCAGTCGTGCTGTGCAATAAATGTTTATTGGAGATTGAAGTCGGCCCAGATAGCGGCAGCAATAATCTCCAGCCTCCTGCTGTTATCATAGGTGATGGCAGCTCTTGTTATCAATAAGTGTACCATATCACAGAGAAGAGATATCATACATAGCGGAGCCAAAGAACTCACCGGAATGTACGTTATAGGTCTCTAGACATGTACGCTATAGGACTATAGACATGTACGCTATAGGACTCTAGACATGTACGCAGCACTATAGGACTCTAGACATGTACGCCATAGGACTCTAGACATGTACGCCATAGGACTCTAGACATGTACGCTATAGGATTCTAGACGTGTACGTTATAGGTCTCTAGACATGTACGCTATAGGATTCTAGACGTGTACGCTATAGGACTCTAGACATGTACGCCATAGGACTCTAGACATGTACGCTATAGGATTCTAGACGTGTACGTTATAGGTCTCTAGACATGTACGCTATAGGACTATAGACATGTACGCTATAGGACTCTAGACATGTACGCAGCACTATAGGACTCTAGACATGTACGCTATAGGACTCTAGACATGTACGCTATAGGACTCTAGACATGTACGCAGCACTATAGGACTCTAGACATGTACGCAGCACTATAGGACTCTAGACATGTACGCAGCACTATAGGACTCTAGACATGTACGCAGCACTATAGGACTCTAGACATGTACGCAGCACTATAGGACTCTAGACATTGTACGCTATAGGACTCTAGGCGTGTACGCTATAGGACTCTAGACGTGTACGCTATAGGACTCTAGACATGTACGCTATAGGACTCTAGACATGTACGCTATAGGATTCTAGACATGTACGCTTTAGGACTATAGACATGTACGCTATAGGACTCTAGACATGTACGCAGCACTATAGGACTCTAGACATGTACGCAGCACTATAGGACTCTAGACATTGTACGCTATAGGACTCTAGGCGTGTACGCTATAGGACTCTAGACGTGTACGCTATAGGACTCTAGACATGTACGCTATAGGACTCTAGACATGTACGCTATAGGATTCTAGACATGTACGCTTTAGGACTATAGACATGTACGCTATAGGACTCTAGACATGTACGCTATAGGACTCTAGACATGTACGCTATAGGATTCTAGACATGTACGCTATAGGACTATAGACATGTACGCTATAGGACTATAGACATGTACGCTATAGGATTCTAGACGTACGTTATAGGACTCTAGACATGTACGCAGCACTATAGGACTCTAGACATGTACGCTATAGGACTCTAGACATGTACGCTATAGGACTCTAGACATGTACGCTATAGGACTCTAGACATGTACGCTATAGGACTCTAGACATGTATGCTATAGGATTATAGACATGTACGCTATAGGACTCTAGACATGTACGCTATAGAACTCTAGACATGTACGCTATAGGACTATAGACATGTACGCTATAGGACTCTAGACATGTACGCTATAGGACTCTAGACATGTACGCTATAGGACTCTAGACATGTACGCTATAGGACTATAGACATGTACGCTATAGGACTATAGACATGTACGCTATAGGATTCTAGACCTACGTTATAGGACTCTAGACATGTACGCAGCACTATAGGACTCTAGACATGTACGCTATAGGACTCTAGACATGTACGCTATAGGACTCTAGACATGTACGCTATAGGATTATAGACATGTACGCTATAGGACTCTAGACATGTACGCTATAGGATTCTAGACGTGTACGCTATAGGACTCTAGACGTGTACGCTATAGGACTCTAGACGTGTACGCTATAGGACTCTAGACATGTACGCAGCACTATAGGACTCTAGACATGTACGCTATAGGATTCTAGACATGTACGCTATAGGATTCTAGACATGTACGCTATAGGATTCTAGACATGTACGCTATAGGATTCTAGACATGTACACTATAGGACTCTAGACATGTACGCCATAGGACTCTAGACGTGTACGCTATAGGATTCTAGACGTGTACGCCATAGGACTCTAGACATGTACGCTATAGGATTCTAGACGTGTACGCTATAGGATTCTAGACATGTACGCTATAGGACTCTAGACATGTACGCTATAGGACTCTAGACATGTACGCTATAGGACTCTAGACGTGTACGCCATAGGACTCTAGACATGTACGCTATAGGACTCTAGACATGTACGCTATAGGACTCTAGACGTGTACGCCATAGGACTCTAGACATGTACACTATAGGACTCTAGACTGACACATTGCAACAAACCATCAGGACAGGGGAATTGCTGCTGCTCTGGACAGTTCCTGATATGGACAGAGGTGGCAGCAGAGAGCACCGTGTCAGACTGGAAAGAACACTAACACACAGCCCTCACACAGGTGGGTCAGGGGTCACACTAATATTTAGAGACCTATAAACCCACAGACACAAAGGCCCGGGGTACAAAAACCCCTATGTTCCAAAGGACCCCCCCCAAAGGAAAAAAATAAATAACATATCACTTTTAATGATATACACTAAAAAATTAGGTGGATCAACCCACAACAGCCATCATAACAGTAGTGGATATGTGCTATTAAAACATAGGAATGCCCCCTCTCTGGACTGGAAAGAATACCATTTCCTGCAGGACATACAGCAGCTGATAAGTACTGGAAGACTGGAGATTTTTTTAGTTCGCTGAACTATCCCTTTAAGAGAGAGATAGGGGGACACTGAGGCTGTCAGGGCATGCTGGGAGTTGTAGTTTAGTAACTGCTAGTCATCTACTGCTTAGGAAAAATTACAATAGAACATCCTGGAGGTTGTCAGGGCATGATGGGAGTTGTAGTTCTGCAACAAATGAGGAGTCACAGAAGAGTAGATGACGCTTGTGATTGGTCCTCGGTGAGGTACTACCGGCGGCGGCGGCGGTAGGTGTTGCTGGGCGGTTACATAACTCTGTGCTGCCTCCATGTAACATTCCCCGTGTTGCATCTGGATCCAGTCCTGACATCAGCTCACATGCTCCCAGCCCGGGCGGCCCGCCCCTCATAGCCCGCAGCCGGCGTTCCTAGTGGCTGCTCGAGCTGTCAGTTATCCGGATCTGGGCGGTGATTGGCGGGTGCGGGGCTGCTGGGCCTGGCAGGCACTTCCGCCTGGGTGTCAGTGGAGGAGCCGAGTCCCGAGCAGCAGCAGGTAAATAACACAGGCCTGAGGGGCCCTCACCGGGGCGGACACCGGAGGCGGGGGGCTCAACGGGGACAATGGGCGGCTGTGCTCCGGTAAGCATTGTGTATATGTGTCCTGTGGCCTATAGGCTGCAGCGGGCAATGTCATAGACTGTATACAGAGGGGGTGATAATGCTGCTGCTGGGTCACACACTGACGGAGCCGAGACGGTACTGACATCTCTAGCCCTCTATTATTATACACGGAGAGGTTGTACGGTATAATATGGGGCATTTCCTTACTGCTTACACTATCTCTGCTTGCTGACAGTGAATAGGAACCTATACAGAGCCAATACTACTCACTGCTGAGGGTTCGTTACAGTTCATTCAGTGATCCCCAACCTGTGGCTGCCCAGTGTAAGACTACAACTCCCATCATACCCTGATAACTATATCATATACAGACCTAGTACTACTCACAGCTGAGGGTTTGTTACAGTTGTATCCTCGCCCATCAGTGATCCCCAACCTGTGGCTGCCCAGTGTAAGACTACAACTCCCATCATACCCTGATAATTATATCATTATTACAGCTGAGGGTTTGTTACAGTTGTATCCTCGCCCATCAGTGATCCCCAACCTGTGGCTGCCCAGTGTAAGACTACAACTCCCATCATACCCTGATAATTATATCATTATTACAGCTGAGGGTTTGTTACAGTTGTATCCTCGCCCATCAGTGATCCCCAACCTGTGGCTGCCCAGTGTAAAACTACAACTCCCATCATACCCTGATAATTATATCATTATTACAGCTGAGGGTTTGTTACAGTTGTGATCTCCAACCTGTGGCTGTTCAGCATAATACTACAACTCCCATCATACCCTGATAATTATATCATATACGGACTTTATGCTTCTCACAGCTGAGGGTTCGTCCACACTAGATAGTGTCCCCTGACCTGTGTCTTTGTAGCTGTTAGCAGAGGCTGTCAGGGCATGCTGGGAGTTGTAGTTGTGCAGCTGCTGAAGAGCTACAGGTTGCAGAACACTGTTTTCTGAGATGCACCTGCAGGCTTGTCTCATGCAGGGCATTCTGGGAGTTGTAGTTTTGCTGGAGAGTGGCAGGTTACTGTAATTTAGTTGTCCTGCAGTCCTGTGTAAACCACTGATGCAGCAGTCCTAGCCGTAACATTATATCATATTACAGGTTGTGTCCTGATTTGTATCTCCTCTCAGTGCAGTTATATAACCTGCTATGTTCTTATATTGAATATGGATTTTATTGCAGACTCGTACAACCTGCGGCTCTGGAACTAAAGTAGGGTAGCCACAGCTTGTTACTATTGGGACATATTCAGAGTTGGGGTCGTGTCAAATAAGGTGGAGAGGCCAGTGCGTGTGCTGTAGAGTAGTATTGTGACCTATTGAGTTCATTATGCCATGCTGAGAGTTGTAGTCTCACAAAGGACTTTCCAGATACTGCGACCCTTTATGTCAGCCTCTTCATATCCACAGTTTGGTTCATCTTGTACTTGAGTTGTTCTGCACTAGAAAGACACGACTACTTGGTTAGCAGACACAGCACCACTCTAATCCGGTGGTAGTGTCTGGAATTGCAGTAATGAAATGAATAGATCTGGGCTGCAACTCCCGGTGCAGCCAGAGACTAGAGTGGCGCTGTTTCAGAATCTTCTTCAACCCTTTTACTTTTAATATCTGTAAATAGTTCTATAGTGGCATCAGGTGTCACCTGTCTGCTGTGTATTGTTTGCCTTGTGTCACGTCGTTACTGTTACTCTTGTTCTATCAGCATCTGATGGTCCTAGTCGTGGTATTGTAGTGATTATCTGCTGGTGTAAATGTAATTGTGTCCATAATATATTGTCGCTGGTTGTTCTCTGATATTTTTAAGATTGTTTTATCTTATGGTGCGTTTACACAGGGAAATTTATCTGACAGATTTTTGAAGCTAAAGCCAGGAATGGATCTGAGAAGAGGAGAAAGCTCAGTCTTTTCTTTATGATCTGTTCTCTGTTTATAGTCTGTTCCTGGCTTTGGCTTCAAAAATCTGTCAGATGATCTGTCTGTGTAAACGCGCACTAAACAGTCTGTTTGCACTGTGTGAAAGCAAAAACGATCAGTTTTACGGTGATGAAGCGATTAATCTGCTCATCCAATGCTGCGTTTACACGGAACGATTATCGTTCGAATTTGCACGATAATGATCGAATTCGAACGATAATCGTACGTGTAAATGCTGCGGACGATCAAACGACGAGCGAGAAATCGTTCATTTTGATCTTACAACATGTTCTTAAATCGTCGTTCGCAAAAAATTCGCAGATCGTTCCGTGTAAACAGTCGTTCACTGATTTAACCAATGTGCGAGATAGGCTTAAGCGATTGCTAAACCACTTTTCCGTACGATATATCTTTCAACGCAGAAACTGGGCAAATCTTTCTATTATAATTTTGCCCTGTCAGTTCCCCCTCTGGTTTTTGTTTTAAAAATACTGACCGAAAGACTGCAGGAAATACTATGTGTGAACATGGCCTAAAGGGGTTCTCCAGGATCAGATATACACAGCTGCTTTTTTCCAAAGACAGCTCCACCCTGTCCTCAGGTTGTGTGTGGTATTACAATTCAGCTCCATTCAGTGAAAGTGAGCTGTAACACCACACCCAACCTGGTGCTGTTTCTGGAAGAAAGCTACTCCTGGCCGTGATGTTCTGGGCACCTTATCACATGATCAGTCTTTGATAGGGACCAGGTGTTCCTGTTTCCTGTTCCTGCTGGACAGTCATTGGCTGAGCTGTCACCCCTGGAGCTGCTTTCTGAGCAGATGTGTCAGTGTTTGCAGTGACTGGTCTGGTCATGTGACCTCCACTTGCTTTCCACACGTGAGCAGAGCCGGTATCCACAGAGCGTATAGTCGCTGGTGTCAGCTGATTGTTAGTGCCGAACCCTTGGAATTTGAAGCTGGATGGGGTATAATTGTTAGATCAAGAATGTTCTATTCACTGGCAGCAAGCAGCCTTCTTGAAAATCTTAAGAAATTTCTGCAGGATATATGGAGTTTGCTTTATTACAGCCTGTATTCTGCCTGGGGAGTGTGGTAGGAGGGCGTCAGGTCATTGCATTTCCCTGCTGTGGGGTCTATTCACTGCAGGATGCGGTGGTGGTACCAACATGGGTGGTTTTGGTCATATAAACATCTTCTTAAGATTTCTCTGGTGTTTCCTCTTTTATTTTTTCCTTGAAAGTATCTGAGGTCGGGAGGAGTTTAATTGTCCTTGTTTTAAGAATTGGCAGGACCACAGATCCGCTCTTTAGTATGCCAGGTGGATGGCGCAACCAAAGTCACAGGGCGCTGCCAAAGAGGAGCAGACATGGGAGCGGTGATGTCAGAGCTTGTCAGACGCGTAAAGTTATTGAAAAAGAAGTGATCTGTATAAAGTGTCTTTGACACACACACCGTATACGCAGCAGATACGCAACAGATACGCAGCAGAATTGATGGTGCAGATTTAATACAGTGTTCAGTTATTTAGATCTAATCTGCTGCGTATTTGCTGCGTATATGGTGTGTGTGTTTATACCCTAAATCAAGACTCCACGTTGATGGAGCCAGGTGGCAGGTATACTGTGGTTATATACCACTGATGATGGAGCCAGGGGACAGGTATACTGGGGTTATATACCACTGATGATGGAGCCAGGGGACAGGTATACTGGGGTTATATACCACTGATGATGGAGCCAGGGGACAGGTATACTGGGGTTATATACCACTGATGATGGAGCCAGGTGGCAGGTATACTGGTGTTATATACCACTGATGATACAGCCAGAGGGCAAGTATACTGTGGTTATATAACACTGATGATGGAGCCAGGGGGCAGCTATACTGGGGTTATATAACACTGGTGATAGATCCAGGTGGCAGGTATTCTGGGGTTATATACCACTGATGATGGAGCCAGGGGACAGGTATACTGGGGTTATATACCACTGATGATGGAGCCAGGGGACAGGTATACTGTGGTTATATACCACTGATAATGGAGCTAGGTGGCAGGTATACTGGGGTTATATACCACTGATGATACAGCCAGGGGGTAGGTATACTGTGGTTATATAACACTGGTGATAGATCCAGGTGGCAGCTATTCTGGGGTTATATAACACTGGTGATAGATCCAGGTGGCAGGTATACTGGGGTTATATAATACTGATTATTTTGAAGCAACGATTTGGTTTTTATAACGATCAGCGTTTTGACGAATAAATCGTTAGAAAAATCATTGAAAATTTGTAAGAAAAATCATTATTGCGATTGTTTTTAAGATCCCTTAAGCCAATCTTTTACCTAGAGTAAATCGGTGAAAGACTGTTTACACGAAGCGATCTGCGAATTTTCAGCGAACGATGAACGTTTGCTATGTTTACACGGTACGTTTATCGCTCAAATGCTATAGTTTATTTGAAAATTCGAACGATAATCATTCCGTGTAAACGCAGCTTTACTCTGGATCAGTGATCTTACTGAGCGTCCTCATCTTTTGGTTGCTGTAGCGTGTGGTTGGGCTGGCGGGTCACACTTCTCTGTATTTCTTTGTATTTTGGGGAAGTTGTAGCCGCAGATGATTCAGATAATGTAGGAAAATTCTGCAGATCTCTGATTTTCTGGTTCAGTTGTCATCAGAATGTGACCTCGGCTTCTCTCCATAGTTAGATAGCTGCGTGTGATGGTCAGTGATGTTACTAGAGGTGATGAGTCTGACAACTTTCACTGATGTGAACAAAACCATCATGGGTTAGCTTAGTCCTTGTTATACTTTAAAGTGACTCTGTACCCATAATCTGACCCCCCCCCCCCCCCAAACCACTTGTACCTTCGGATAGCTGCTTTTAATCCAAGATCTGTCCTGGGGTCCATTCGGCAGGTGATGCAGTTTTTGCCATAAAAAACAACTTTTAAACTTGCAGCCCCGTTCCCAACGGCCGGGGCTTAAGAGTATCTGTGCCCTTACTTTGCACCACCCCTCTGTCCCTCCTCCCCACCCTCTTCATCATTAGTAATGTCACTGGAATATTTTCTCCTGTCTGAACATTTGCACAGGTGTCTTAACGATCCAGCCCATGTGCAGTGTAAACACAGCTGATGAATAGGAGACGATCTGCTTGGAGCATTCCTAATGATGAGGAGGGTGGGGAGGAGGGACAGAGAGGGTGTGCCAGCCTAATGCATACACAATCTAAGCCCCGGCCATTGGGCACGGGGCTGCAAGTTTAAAAGTGTTTTATTTTTTAGGAAAATAACTGCATCACCTGCCAAATGGACCCTAGGGCAGATCTTGGATTAAAGGGTAGTCCAGCGGGTGGGGGGCTTTTTTTTCCTACCACCGGGGAGGAGGTGGCTGAGGAAAACGACGTCCACTCACCTCCCCGGTTCCCGGATGCTTCCTGGTGTCTGACGCGGGCCTGAGACGTGACGTCTCGGGTCCGCTCAGCCAGTCACGGAGGCGGCATCTGAGCGGACTTGAAATGGATCCCGCCTCCGTCACTGACTGGCTGAGCGGACCTGAGACGTCACGTCTCAGGCCCGCGTCAGACACCAGGAAGCATCCGGGAACCGGGGAGGTGAGTGGACCGGAGAGCCGCGATGCGGGACCCGCCGCTGGAACCGGGGAGGCGAGTGGACGTCGTTTCCCTCAGCCACCTACTCCCCGGTGTCAGGAAAAAAAATGCCCCCCCTCCCCCCGCCGGACTACCCCTTTAAAAGCAGCTATCCTAAGGTACAAGTAGTTTGGGGGGTCAGATTGTGGGTACAGAGTCGCTTTAAACAAAGAAAAATGCAACGGCTCACCGCAATGGCAAGATACAAAGCTGCTTTTAACTATTTTCATGTCTGTAGTGGGTCTGTATCTTGCCATTGCGGTGAGCTGTTTAATTTTTTTGTGTTTTTGTGTGTTTGCAATTTCAGCCATAGCAACGTGCTCCTGCCTAGGAGAGCTGACCAAATTTGACTTTTTTTCCCTTGTTATACTGTGTGACATACAACATGGCAGAGTGTGCTGCAGATTTCAGGAGAGCCGGGCAGAGTCAGGGTGTCATGGTGCCAGCATTAGGCGACAAGTAGGGCTGTAAAGTTTAGGAAAATGGTCAAAGGACATTGATCAAAGCCGATCAGCCCCCCTCATCCTGCCATATGTTAGTACAGAGGGTCCGACCGTTGTGTAGGGATACGGTCTGCAGCTTTCTGATAGCCTCCGATATGTTCACACTCTCTGCTTGCTGTGAGTATTTTAGTACATATAGGGATTCTATCTCCTGGTGAATACACGACCGTGCTCCACGTTTCATGTTGTACCTTACACAGGTGCAGGGTTGTTACAGTGTATCGTGCTCTTTCTTGTCATGATCCCTGTGCTTGTCCCTTAGTATCCGAATGAGACTTTGGTAAAGAGATTTTTCTAACTCACTGACAGTAAGCAGAGACATAACTTATGGCAGCTGAGTGACCTGGAGGACCCTGGCAAGGATGGGCATTGTTGGTCAAGCACTTTGCTTGCCATGGAGTGCCCCCTGAGATGCCCGTACATTGCTGTTACCTGCAGCTCTATATAGCTTATTACAGGGGAGTATAATTTTATATAGTGAAGGGGTAATAGCCTTTCGGTCAATTCTTAGGCCCAGATTGTAAAATATCCACTAGTGTAACCTGCCCACAGCAACCAATCACATCTTCTCTTTAATTCTACCAGAGCTGAAAGCCGAGCTGTGATTGGTTGCTGTGGGCAGCTTACACCACTGTCTGTTTTACATCCTTTGATAAATCTCCCCCTTATGGTGAGTTTACACAGACAGATTATCTGACAGATTTTTGAAGCCAAAGCCAGGAACAGACTATAAACAGAGAACAGGTCATAAAGGAAAGACTGAGATTTCTCCCCTTTTCAAATCCATTCCTTTCTTTTGGCTTCGAATATTTGTTAAGCGGAGTGCGCGCCACGGACTCCGCTTGAAGTTCTGCCTGTCCTATTCAATGAATGGGATGCTTCGAGCACCCTCCGCTTTCCGCCAAATTCCGTGAAAAATTACCCAGTGTGAGCTGGCCCTTAAAGAGGTTATCAAGAGTTTGAAAAACATGGCCACTTTTTCTTTTTCTTATTTTCCAGAAATAGCGCCACCCTTGTCCTTTGTTTGTGATATTGCGGCTTGTTTCCATTTAAGTAAATACTGCCCAAGACCTGAGGATGAGTGTAGATTACAAATCCACAGTGGAAGACAAACCACACTGTGTAAACTACATTGCAACTTTGGTGTGAAATTAGCTTGAAAAATCCATTGTGTGAACACACTTCTAGATTTCTACAATGTAATAGGATTATATAACTTGGCAACTGTGAATGTTTGAAACTATGCAACATTTGCCTTGCTGACAGTGAGTGCAGACTAGGATAGCTGGGTGACAACCCCTTTGGGAGCAGTGCAGACTAGGATAGCTGGGTGACAACCCTGTGGGAGCAGTGCAGACTAGGATAGCTGGGTGACAACCCCTTTGGGAGCAGTGCAGACTAGGATAGCTGGGTGACAACCCCTTTGGGAGCAGTGCAGACTAGGATAGCTGGGTGACAAACCCTTTGGGAGCAGTGCAGACTAGGATAGCTGGGTGACAAACCCTTTGGGAGCAGTGCAGACTAGGATATCTGGGTGACAACCCCTTTGGGAGCAGTGCAGACTAGGATATCTGGGTGACAACCCCTTTGGGAGCAGTGCAGACTAGGATATCTGGGTGACAACCCCTTTGGGAGCAGTGCAGACTAGGATAGCTGGGTGACAACCCTGTGGGAGCAGTGCAGACTAGGATAGCTGGGTGACAACCCCTTTGGGAGCAGTGCAGACTAGGATAGCTGGGTGACAACCCCTTTGGGAGCAGTGCAGACTAGGATAGCTGGGTGACAACCCCTTTGGGAGCAGTGCAGACTAGGATAGCTGGGTGACAACCCCTTTGGGAGCAGTGCAGACTAGGATAGCTGGGTGACAACCCCTTTGGGAGCAGTGCAGACTAGGATAGCTGGGTGACAACCCCTGTAAGAGCAGTGCAGACTAGGATAGCTGGGTGACAACCCCTGTAAGAGCAGTGCAGACTAGAAAGTGTGGTGACAACCTCTGTGGGAGCAGTGCAGACTAGGATAGCTCAGTGACAACCCCTGTGGGAGCAGTGCAGACTAGAATAGCTGGGTGACATGTAGACCAATCCTTTCAGGAATCTAGGAAGGCTGGGTGACAATACAGTCAGTATAGTCGTTGTCAACCAGGTTTTCCTGGGTACAAAAAATCTCTTGGTAGTTAGTATCACCCAGCATTTCCAGGCTCCTGAATGTTTATCTATTCATATATCATTTCCTAAGACATATCTATCACTGCATGATGACCAGACTGTTAGCCCCATATTTGCTGAGGATCTCTGGAGTTAACCAGCCTCACCCCGTGCCCACTTGCCCTCTCCTCAGCTGCTTCTTCCAGTGGGTGGTGACAGGTTTCTGGCAAACTCCGCTCTGCTGTGTGCCAACAGTTCAAGGAACTGAATACAGGGAAGATGTCAGTGACTGGCAGTAACCCCGGACCCTGGCAGTGCTGCGCTGTCACCACCACACACAGCCGGCTGAGCACACTGTTTACATGTTATGGCAGAACGTCTCATGGACCAGTGTTCCTGCTGTATATCATAAGGAGCGAAGCCCAGAGTTCACAGTGCGGAGCAGAAAAGATCTGGTTACTATGGAAACATTAGTGTGTTTATGGGGAAAAACAGCAAAAAAAACTACAACATCCAATGACCAAAACAAGACCTGTCATAGTAATGATCACTATAGAGACCGATACCACCGAATCTTGGGATTACATATAGATATGATCAGCATAAAACTGAGTGACTGTACTGATCCTGAGTTCCATCCTGTATTATACTCCAGAGCTGCACTCACTATTCTGCTGACAGCGTTGGATGGCATGCTGTTTTCTGCAGTCACCTGACCTCACCACCTGATTGCAGTGACTAAGCTTCTGGCACTGCCCTGGATGATGAGGTCACGTGACTGCTGTGTGATCTCTAACATAACATAGGCGATTGTGTTGCTGCAATGATTCTTTGTAGTTGATGAAATCTGACAAATTCCTCTTGCGTTGATCTCCATGAGTGTGAAGCGGGCTGATTGCTTATGCCCCTGCTGGTGGTCTGGTTATGGAATCATTGTGCTGTCACTTATGACAGTCGGTGCTGGTGGTCTGGTAGCCCTGTGCTGTCACTTATGACAGTCGGTGCTGGTGGTCTAGTAGCCCTGTGCTGTCACTTATGACAGTCGGTGCTGGTGGTCTGGTTATGGAATCATTGTGCTGTGACTTATGACAGTCAGTGCTGGTGGTCTGGTAGCCCTGTGCTGTCACTTATGACAGTCGGTGCTGGTGGTCTGGTAGCCCTGTGCTGTCACTTATGACAGTTGGTGCTGGTGGTCTAGTAGCCCTGTGCTGTCACTTATGACAGTCGGTGCTGGTGGTCTGGTAGCCCTGTGCTGTCACTTATGACAGTTGGTGCTGGTGGTCTGGATGTGGGAGTCCTGTGCTGTGACTCATGACAGTCAGTGCTGGTGATCTGGTATCATTGTGCTGTGACTTATGACAGTCGGTGGCTCGTTGCTGGTGTTCTGGGTATGGGATTATTGTGCTGTGACTTATTACAAACGGTGCTGGGGTTCTGGTAGCCCTGTGCTGTGACTTATGGCAGTCAGTGTTGGTGTTCTGGTTATAATAGCCCTGTTCTATGACTTGTGACAGTCGGTGCTGGTGTTCTGGGTCTAGGATCATAATGCTGTGATGTATGACAGACGGTGCTGGTGTTCTGGTTATGAGAGCTATGTGCTGTCACTTATGACAGTCGGTGGCTCGGTGCTGGTGTTCTTGGAGCCCTGTGCTGTGACTTATGGCAGTCTGTGCCGGTGTTCTGGTTATGGGATCATTGTGCTGTGACTTCTGACAGTCGGTGGCAGCTGTGACGCCTGTGACTGTGTATTATAATCAGGTGGTGAGGTGTTATACAGCACATACCTGCATTATAAATCTTTGCCCCGGGGGGCAGTACAGGTTGCGGAGCCTGTCTTACAAGACTCGGCAGATCACTGACTCACATCTTATTGACATTTGTACATGGAGCAGGTCGAATTGCAAAAATTCCAGGATGATTATTGCTTTTTCTGTTTAATGCAGTGACACCAGTTCCTTCTATATAAAGCTCTCCTCCGGCCTTATAACAGGTTGAATCATGGGGAGACTATCATTGGGCTGGCAGTGCCTGCTGGGCGTTGTAGTTTTGCAACAGCTTAAAAGGTGAGCACTGTCATCAACCCTTAGAAAACATAGCAGTGCCACACCTATCTTCAGGTTGTGTTTGGCATTGCAGCTCAGTGAGTGTTGTGGAGCTGTTTCTTGGAAGGAAGCAAATAGTTTTGTAACCTTGGCAGAAAGTGTCAGTGAATATCCCTTCATATAGTGCAACTCATTCAGGAATAACCCCCCAACAATCCGTGCTTACTGTACTTGTCCACGCAGTGATACGCCTTATAGCACATCCAAATTGATTCAGTGCATCATTCTTCATCCAATTTGTTAACTCCTTCATGATGTATATGTATGGGTACATTCACACTACAGAATCCATTCAGAGAATTCAAGCAGATTCCGCCGGGCGGCCTCCACTTGGAAGTTCCACTTGTTCCATAGACTCCATGATATTTGCTGGTCGATTCCGGCGTCCACCCAAAGAATTGACAAATGTCTACTGGCAAATATCATTGAGTCTATGGAACGGGTGGAACTTCAAGCGGAGGCTGCCGGTTGGAATTCGCTTGAAGTTTCTGCGCGGATTACATAGTGTAATGCTGGGTTTACACGTAGCGATAATTCGCCCAATCGTACGATTAAATATTTCTAAGTAACAATTTTTCTTTTATAATAATCAGCGTTTAGATGGAACGATATATCGTACAGAAAATTTGTTTTCCAATCGTTTTGCGATCGCTTAAGCCTATAATCGTTCCGTGAAAACCCAGCATTATGCTGGGTTTACACGGACCGATTATCGTGTGAATTTGCACGATAACGATTGAATTCGAACGATAATCGTACGTGTAAACGCAGCGAACGATCGAACGACGAGCTAGAAATTGTTCATTTTGATCTTTTAACTTGTTCTTAAATCGTCGTTCGCAAAAAATTCGCCGATCATTCAGTGTAAACAGTCGTTCACTGATTTTACCTATGTGCAAGATAGGCTTAAGCGATCGCAAAACAATGCTGGGTGTGTATCACTGTTGATCGGTGGCTGGAATGGGATACAACTCAGAAACTGGCCTTTTATCCCCCTAGATGCCATCTTGAATAACAACTGTGGCATCTGCACAGATAGATAGCGGGTGCCCCTTGTTATGTGATTACAGGTTGCCGGGCCAGGCCAGCCATGATTATGGTCCTCCTAATACACCCTACCAGAGGCAGCTGACTGCTATCACCCCTTGCAGAAATGTACAAACAATTAAAACAGTATTATTGATCCCATATGTTATAGGGAAACTCCAAAATGCACAAATAGTATATAGATGCACTCACCGATCCCCCACAGATTGTTTGACACCTTTCTCCACTTATCATACAGCAAAAAGTCCAACAGCACCTGGGTAAGTAGAAAATGCCTCTCACTTTGTAGGAGACGGACGCACGCCAGAGGGTCTTCAATCCCAGTTAAAGACCATGATACATCAAGGAAGAATTGGTCCGACAGCATCCAATAGTGAAAAAGTGGTGGTAGTTTATTCAAGCAACACACACCATAGCAACGTTTCGACCCAGCAGGGTCTTTGTCAAGCCTGCACAGTTCAGCTGTGGTTTGCAATTTGCAAGTCATTGCAAACCACAGCTGAACTGGAGACAAGAGTGGTGTTGTCTCTGTAAGAAAGTGAACAACCAAAGGAGAAACAGAACATTATGACTCTTGAGAAAGGAACCGGTGCGGTTCCGAAACGCGTCGAGTCTCAATAAATATTTTATACGTCAATATTTATTCCTTTCTTCCCGGACCTGCGCCCTTTGATCCGTGCTTCGTTGGTGTTGGAGGTTTTTATGCATATCATTCCTTTGGGATAGCGTGAGTGGCTGCGGTCCTTTATACATGCTTTGACGAGTGTTGTGCCTCTACCTATAGCACAACCCCACCAGGTGAGGGTCTCCTTACACGTTGTCTCCTCCCTGTCTGCTATATCTTTGATCCGCGCTATGGAGCGCTGTCCTTCTGTATTTAGTTTTACAGCATGGCACCCGGCTAGGAAACTACATCTCCCAGCATGCATTGCATCCAAGAACCTACTGCTGGGTACCTGACCCCTGTCTTGTAGTATCCGCCCACCACTCAATCTGCTTCTACTTTGCACAGTAAACACAGTATCTATCTAGAGAGAGAGAGAGAGAGATAAAACATCAGTGTCTCCTTTTCCCTATAATGCTCAGGAAAGGCTACTGTTTCAGTGGTGGGCGGGGTTACAGTTAAGGTGTTACAGCTTGCCTGGCAACAGAGAAGACAGATCATGTGACCTCTGTCTCAAAAGGGAAGGGGGAGGGCAGAGGAGTGGAGTCAGAGTGGACCAGGAAGTGAGGATTTTCAGCAGCTTCATGGGGTGTCAGGATTTTATGCAGACAAATGGCCCAATTCATATGACAGAAGCCTCTTTCATGCAAGCTTAGATTATGGGTGGGGATTAAACAGGGTAAAATCTTTCTTAACCGCAGTTTCCCTTTAAAGGACAAGTGCCATGAAAAACTTTTTCCCAGTAATTGAAGCACATTACAAAGTTATATAACTCTGTAATGTGCTTCAGTCACCTATCTGCCTCCCTTCCCTGTCTTTTCCCCCCTCCACCCCCCACCAGGAAGTTTCCTAACTCACACAGACCTGATTACTGTCGTCACCGTCACCAGGCAGCTCTTTCTTGTGAGGATGAGTCATCAGCAGGAGGGCTGCTCTAGCTCCTGTTACACCAGCCTCCCCCTTCCCCTCCTTGTCAGGTGACTCTGCTTGCTCAGCTTATCTTCTCTAGTGACATGACTCCTTCACTGAGTCCACGGCAGCAGGGGAGAGGGGAGCTGCCTATGTGCTGGAGTCAGTCTGAGGGAAGATAAGCAAGTGAGATGTGACAAGTGATGGCTTGCAGTTGTTCAGCCAATGGGAGCTGAGCAAGCCTGTCACCTGACAAGGCAGGGGAGGGGGGAGGCTAGTGTAACAGGAGAAGGAGCTGAGAGAAGAGCTTGGTGACGGTGACTACAGTAATCAGGTCTGTGTGAGTTTAGTGCACTTCCTGGTGGGGGGTGGAGGGGGGAAAATACAGGGAAGGGAGGCCGAGAGGTGATTGAAGCTTATTACACAGTTATATAACTTTGTGATGTGCTTCAATTACTGGGAAAAAGCTTTTCATGGCACTTGTACTTTAAGCAGAGTAAATTAAAAAAGAAAAAAAAGACTTTGTTTTATTTGTGTCTTCAATGCAACTGTTCTGTAAAATACCACACAGAACCTGAGGACACAGGTGGCGCTGTTTCTGGCAGAAAGTGGCTACGTTTTACTTATCCCCTTAAAAACGGTTGAAATGCACCTAGGGATCACTCTGCAAAAATCCAGCCGTCACTCGGCTCCTGAAGTCGTTTTTGGACAATTTTGTTGTTTTTAAAGATGCAAAACATAACAAAGAGATATATGGGTTTAGCTGGAATCATATGGCATACAGCACAGGTGGGGAGGGGGACCCCCAAAAAATTACTTTGTTGCTTCCCCCCCCCTGCTGGGGTAATGGGGTATTGCATGGCGATACATCAGATCAATCAGTTTTGTAAGATGGAGGTTCTGAGCAGCTGACTCTCCCAATCTCTGATGTCACTTTATCATATAGTTTTGTAGCATGACTGACAGCTGGGAGTTGTAGTTTTCCAGCAGCTGGGGATCACTTTGGTAGATAGACTCCTGTAGCCATTGGACATGCCATCCTGATCTGCTTCCTGTCTTCTCATCTTGCACTCCCGACGGGTTTCTTAGCCAGACATAGTGTTTACGGTTCCATTGAGGATACTGGTCACATGCTATAGAAGACTTCATACCGCTTGTGTTTGATCAGCCACAATGAGACTTTTCACTGTTTACAGTATGGCTCCTAGACCGCCAACGCATTTCTCTAGCACCACACCATGCATGGTGACAAAGTCTGACAAGTCTGACATCTCCCAAGATGTGGTTAATCATTATACCTCGTACTTACATCTGGTGTTTGTATAGGATATCAGCATGGTGGTGTCATTCATTATCAGGGATCCTCCAGGATTACATGGTGAAGGGGGCGCCCTGATCAGCTCATATAGCAGAGCAGTGCTCATCCATTGGTAGATAGACTGCTATATAGAGCAGGGTCCTCTAGCTGTTGGAAAACTACAATTCCCATCATGCCTGGACTCTGAAGCTTCATGGGAATTGCAGTTTTGGTGGAGGGCTGAAGATTCGTTATCCTTGGTAGGGAGCTTGCATACCATATAGGTGGTCTATATATGAGAAGGGAAGGACAGCTCTTGTATGATGATCCTATATGTGTGCATGCTCGGCTTGGCAGAACATATATATGCTTTCAACGGTCCGTTTTCAAATGTTGCACATTATTTCCTTTCCTACAAACACAACTTTGTGATCACACTGAATGGTGGCATGGGGGTCTTGTGTCCAGTTATCTTAGGGGTTCACTTGGCCAGGGTATGAATCATGATCGTATCCCTACCCCAGAGATGAAGTGAATGTAACTTTGCTGCAATACCACATACAACCTGCAGTCAGGTGTGGCGCTGTATAAGGAAGCAAGCAGACATGATTTTCCCATCCTGTACATGTTTATTAGCATGCTCCCAGACTTATCTCTGGATTCCCTCTGGGATAATGGGTGTAATGGTTTTGTAATCTCGCAGCGATCTGACGCCCAGTCTACTTATGAGCTGCTGCGTTGGTCATACGGGCGACGCTTTGGGTGTAGTTCACAACAATGCAGAAAAGAATCGCAAGACTGGCATTACTGGGAAATTAATGTATATTCCGGGACCTATTGCAGAAAACAGTGACTTCTTAGTGTAGAAAGTCCCATGCAGAAATGTTCCTATATTACAGGATTGCTATACAGTGGTGCCTTGGATTATGAGCATAATTTGTTCCGTGTCTGCGCTTGTATTCCAAATCCACTCTTAAACCAAAGCAAATTTTCTCATAAGAAATCATAGAAATGCAGACAATTGATTCCACACCCCAAAAATAATGATTTATTTTTCTGAATAACATGTAAAACAGATGAAACAAACATTCAGAAACGGCAGAATATGTGATATTATAAGTTACTGTACAGTAATGGAGAGGATGGGAAACACAAGGACTGACAGACTGCAGGGGACATGAAGGAATGAGCAGGACAGATGTGGGCACATACATGCAGCACTCTGTCCGGTGAGAGAGGGGTTACAGCTATGGAGAGATTACCCTCACAGTCCTGTCCCCTGATGTAAGCCCCAGCCTGATGTGGATCTGCTATGATTTGGAAGGTGAGGGACACTTCCTGGGTCAGAGTACAAGGCTGTAGACCACACTATGCAGACCATGCCCCTCCCCCATTCCCGCTCACACCCAGCACAGGGAGCTCTTAAACCAAAGCAATGCTCTTAAACCAAGTCACAATTTTGAAAAACTGTGAGCTCTTAAACCAAAACGCTCTTAAACCAAGTTACTCTTGGGGTACAAACACACACCATATACGCAGCGTATTTACTGCTGCGATACGCAGAAGATCTAAATAACTGAACACAGCATCAAATCTGCTGCGTATCTGCTGCATATACAATGTTTGTGTTTGTACCCTAAGGGTGCCTTCACACATACCGACTCGCAGCAAAAAACTTGCTGCGAGTTTCTGCTACGAGCCGAGGTCCTGGAAGGCCCCTATCACTACATAGAAGCAGTGGTCTGAAAGACCGCTGCGTGTATGTAAGGCAGCCGCCCCCTTAACCCCTTCGGCTCCCACACTGGTCCCGCACCGCTGTCTCCATACATTACCTGGCTCTGGCTGCACGGGATCCTGCTCTGCCACCCAGCCAATCAGTGGCTGCGGCTGGGCAACACACTGATTGGCTGGGCGGCAGAGCAAGACGCTGGGACCCCGTGCAGCCAGAGCCAGGTAATGTATGGAGACAGCGGTGCGGGAGCCGAAGGGGTTAAGGGGGCGGCTGCATTACATACACGCAGCAGTCTTACAGACCACTGCTTGTATGTAGTGATAGGGGCCTTCCAGGACCTCGGCTCGTAGCAGAAGGCACCCTTAAACGAAGTTACTCTTAAACCAAGGTACCACTGTATATGCATATCTGTCTGATTATATCCTCACGTTTTCCCAAGAGCAGGAGATGGAAAACTTATGGCCCTCCAGAACTACAATTCCCATCATGCCTGGACACAGCTAAAGCTTTGGCTGTCCGACCATGATGGGGATTACAGTTTTGCAACAGTTCGAGTCACATGTTGCTCCCCATCCCTGTCTAAGGGTAGCTTCACACGTACCGTATCGCTGCGTTTTTATCGCTGCGTTTTTGGTGCGATTTTTACATGCGAGTTTTGATTTTCACATGAAAATCAAAACTTGCATGTAAAAATCGCACTAAAAATGCAGCGTTAAATACGCAGCGTTACAGTATGTGTAAAGCTACCCTTAGGGTCCATTTACACAGACAGATTATCTGACAGATCTTTGAAGCCAAAACCAGGAACAGACTATAAACAGGGATCAGGTCATATAGGAAAGACTAGGAACTATCCTCTTTTCAAATCC